>NC_068362.1:18121392-18133892 GCF_020536995.1 Dreissena polymorpha | reverse complement strand
ATTGACTCTTGATGAAAAATCTGGAAAATGCATAGCATGCAATGTTTATACAGTTATTTGCTACTGCTGCTGCTACTACTACTACTACTACTGCTACTACTGCTACTGCAGCTACTCCTGCTACTGCTGCTACTACTGCTACTACTGCTACTGCTGGTACTGCTGGTACTGCTGCGACTGCTGCAACTGCTGCGACTGCTGCTACTGCTGCTACTACAGCTACTACTGCTAATGATGCTACTTCGCTACTGCTCTTATTGCTGCTTCTGTGACTAGTGCTGCTACAGCTGCTACTGCTGCTGCTGCTGCTACAGCTGCTGCTGTTGCTACTGCTGCTACTACTTCTTCTTCTACTACTACTACTACTACTAATACTACTACTACTACTACTACTACTACTACTACTACTACTACTACTACTACTACTACTACTACTACTACTACTACTTCTACTTCTACTACTACTACTACTACTTATAATAATAATAAAAATACTACTGCTACTCCTTCTACTACTACTTCTACTACTGCTTCTACTACTGCTACCCCTGCTACTGCTGTTTCTACTGCTACTACTGCTACGGCTGCTACTGCTGCTGCTTCTGCTGCTACTGCGGCTACTGCTCCTGCTGGTACTGCTGCTATTGCTGCTACTACTACTACTGCTGCTACTTCTGCTACTACTGCTACTCCTGCCACTGCTGCTATTGCTGGTACTTCTGCTACTGCTGCTACTACTGCTGCTACTGCTGATACTGCTACTGCTTGTACTGCAACTACTACTACTACTACTACAACTGCTACTACTGCTACTGCTGCTGCCGCTACTGCTGCTACTGATGCTGCTGCTACTGATGCTGCTGCTACTGCTGCTTCTGCTTCTACTGCAGCTACTACTACTACTACTACAACTTCTAATACTGCTACTGCTGCTGCTACTGCCGCTACTGCTGATACTGCTACTGCTGCTGCTGCTGCTACTGCTTCTACTTCAGCTACTTCTCCTACTACTACCGTTATTGCTGGTGGTGCTGGTACTGCTACTACACTGCTACTGCTACTATTACTAATCCTGATTCTGCTACTACTACGACCACTATCAACAGTCCCACTACCACAACCACTACTACCAGTTTCACTACCACTACCGCTACTACTACTTCTACTACTACAACAACTACAACAACAACAACTACTTCTACTACTACTACTACTACTACTACTACTACTACTACTACTACTACTACTACTACTACTACTACTACAACCACTGCTACTACTGCTGCTACTGCTGCTGCTACTGCTACCGCTACTGCTGCTGCTGCTACTGCTGCTGCTGCTACTGCTGCTACTGCTGCTGCTATCCTGCTGCTGCTACTGCTGCTACTGCTACAGCTGCTGCTGCTACTGCTTCTACTGCAGCTACTATTACTATTACAACAACTACAACTACTGCTACTGTTGGTGGTGCTGCAACTGCTACTACACTGCTACTGCTACTATTACTACTCCTGATCATGCTACTACTACAACTACTACTACCACTACCACCAGTCCCACTACCACTACCACTACTACCAGTCTCACTACTACTACCACTACTACTACTACTATTACTACGTGCGTCGAGAGAATGTCGTGTGTCGACCTAGTGATTTTTAGGTGACATTTTCGCGATATATCATATTGACTGTCGACTGATTTGTCGTGCGTCGAGAGAATGTCGAGAGAATTTCGAGTGTCGCGCTCGAAGTCGACACACGACATTCTCGCGACATTCAAGCGACATTCAAGCGACGCTCAATACGACGCGCGACAAATCAGTCGACAGTCAAGATTTTTTGCGATTTTTTTTTCTAACACCCAGCGCGATATGCGACACTCAAATATTGATTGTCGCATGATTGTCGCGCGTCGTATTGAGCGTCGAGAGAATGTCGTGTGTCGACCTAGAGGTTTTTAGGTCGACAAGCGACACTTGCGCGATATTGGCTCGATATATCGTATTGAGCGTCGAGAGAATGTCGTGCGTCGAGAGAATGTCGTGTGATTTTTAGGTCGACAGGCGACATTCTCGCGATATATCATATTGAATGTCGCGCGTCGTATCGTGCGTCGAGAGAATGTCGAGAGAATGTCGAGTGTCGCGCTCGAAGGTCGACACACGACATTCTCGCGACATTCAAGCGACATTCTCTTGACGCTCAATACGACGCGCGACAATTCAGTCGACAGTCAAGATTTTCTGCGATTTTTTTTTCTAATACCCGGCGCGATATGCGACACTCAAATATTGAATGTCGCATGATTGTCGCGCGTCGTATTGAGCGTCGAGAGCATGTCGCTTGAATGTCGTGTGTCGACCTCGAAGGTCGACACGCGACACTCAACTTGGCCCTATCCGGATTCCGTACACAAAGGTGATAACTCGATAATTATTTAGTATTGATGGATCGCCTTTTTACAAAGGGAAATTATCAGACCAGTTGACCCGCTGTGTGGGAATTTCCCAGACTTGAGAATATGATTAAACAACAGTTCAATGCGTTACCTATTACATGGACACTTTCTTGAAAATAATAGTACATTATATTGTACAAATAACACGCCTTGTTATTACCTAATTACCTAATCGAAATGACAATTTCGTTCAGTTATATTTATCTATCGAGCTCATGGTTTGAACTAAATTTATTCGCATTAGCATTATCAGTATAATTTTGATTTGAACAAATTTGCTGGAAAAGATTCTTAAAATCATTAAGCGACGTGCTGCTATTACAAAATGATGTATTCTGGAATGTAAAGTACCTCAAAAAGTCATTAGGTTTGTTCCGTCTAATAACTTCGAATTGTTTACAGCATTTACGCTTGCATGCCTTACGTTTATTTTTGGCGTAATTAGCACACGCACGTTAGTTGAACACTTTAGTATTTTGAAGGAATAGCAAATTGGGACGAAAGAAGCCTTTTATTAATAATTTAGAATAACAATACAACATATATGTATTTGAACGAATGATTAACGATTCTTAGACATTCCAAGTTTCTAACCCTCGATCCACCATTTGTGTCATACTAATTTTATGACAATATTTAATTTTAAGAACATGATAATTCATAAAATAATATTTTATTGTTATCATAATTAGACAATCAGTGATAGTATATGCAGTCATGATAGTAAACAAATGTAAAACATAAAGGCAAGAAAATTGTAATACAAAGAGTAAAGAAAATATAAGCACATACGTTCTGTAATCTCCTCACAGAAAACCAGAAAAACACCCATCACTAGTCATATGACGTTTAAAAAATACTTAAAAAAAAATAACGACAGAAGTAATATAAAACGCTGAGCAAAGACATTTTTATATGATGTATACTTGATCGAACACACTACATTAAGTTATACCATACACATTTATTTAGTTCATGCTTGTTTAAAAGGGTATTCACCACCGTATAAATAAATATGCCATAGCCAGCTGCAGTTGAGAATTATAGATATTGCATAATTTATATGTATTTATATACAGATCTCATAACTGTTTATGACAGCAATACGGCCAAAAATAGGTCATATTGCTTTGTTTCATTTTGCTCAAATAAGTATTGATATTCGGAGTTCATAGTATCAATACAGAGTAGTTCAATTGTGCAAACGTGTGTTTACATATTCCAAAAGGGATGATAGTTCCGAATAACTTCATTTCGTAACAATTTGTTCACATGTTACATAGACAGATCAGGAAGGAAGTATTAACCTTAACCTTGGATTTTAAAACAGGGTTTCTTTACCGTATTAGACATTGGAATTTTGTTTCTACAAAAATTCATTGTTACCAATTTTGAATGTATTGATTTACAGATTTTTTTATTTAAAAGAGTCTGTACTAAAAATAATTGCAAAACAACGTGGATAAAAATCATTTGCCTTCCGCGGGAATAGAACCCGGGACCAACATCACATTGGCATGTGATCATTTCAGTTCTGTATAGGAATTTCTTTCTTGTTTTTATAGTGACATATGAGTCATCTATACAAGTTTGTTCGAATAGTTTTCGAAACTTCTTATTCGCAAAACAAAGATGTGTTATAATGAAACTTTTGATTAGTATAGGCGTTGATACACAAAGAGAACGGACTATGTGTGTACACATGACACACTTGCTCTGGTACGCTTTAAACAGGTTTAAGACTATTGAATAGTAATCAGAGTTTCACTCTATTGTGAGAATTTTTTTATTTGTCATTAAATGAGTTGGGTACACATAGTCCAACTAACGGTTGCAGAGCATTGACATTAAATGTTAAAAACTTTATGAAGTCACATTTGCCAATGCTATCATTTCTAAATAACATTTCGTTTAGCAATCAAAAGCACACTGAATTACATTCACATGACTTACTATGCATGCTAAAATAGTCGATTAACAACTGAAATCAGTTAGTTCTTCAATACAAATAATTTGCTCCCGTCGTTACACAATGAAATGAAAAGTATTTGGCTCCTTGCAAGAACTAGTACATAGTTGTATACGAATCTGTGTTAAAATCATTGGTGAAAAGAACGGTTGTCTGAAAGAAAAAGTCATTAACATTGTTATTTTGTGTACATGAATATAAAAATTGCAACACAATACACATAGTGGTCGATAATGTGTCAATATATCAATCACAATAAAGTCGTTTTCAAAACGTCTTTGTGTGCATGTATGAAGGCTTTGTTCTTGAAGTTTGATCTTAAGCTACAAACAAACGATTTCATTACTGATTTTTTTAAGCATTGACCACCTCTTCTTACACTCAGTACAAAGATCTATTACACCTTTTGAAAGATTTTTTTATAAATAGCACGGTTCGTGATCATGATAGGTTCCAATGAAGGTTGGTCAATTTAAGCTTTATCTTTTTTAACAGCTATTATGATACATTATTTACTAAATGAGTAAAGAATCACTGAAAATAAATACTAAATATACGTATACTTTGTTTGGGTGATTGTACATGAAATTAACGTGACGCACGCCAATTATGCTTATTATTGATATCTTATGTTTATAAAAGAAACATTTAATATGCATGCGTAAAGATTGTGTTTATAATGAAAAGTACCTTTATAAATAGGTTAAGCGGCAAGTCGTTTGCAAACAATTATGTTGGGCGCTAATTTATCGATAGTAGATTAATTGCAAGAACAAACATTATTTATCTAATTGTTGCTACCTCGTGTACTTCTTTAATACAACGAACATGTACCGAATTAATTTTAATAATTTTGCAGAAGCGGAATATTGCGCATCCACTCCATGCGTGCATGGAAGATGTGTCAACGGCATGACGGGTTATACTTGCGTCTGTGACCAATTGTACACGGGACAAACTGCTCGGGTAAACAAAATAACTGAAAAATATATTATTCCTTTACCGCTAGGTTCTGATTATCCGTTTTATGATGCGAAATTATATAAAATACACACATAAATCAATAATATGTCAACATGTCCGCCATAGTGAAGTGTTTTTTCAATGTCTTTATGTGCAGCAGTATGAAGGCTTTAATATTATAGTTTCATCCTAAGCTAAACAATAAACTGATACGGACGTCTATAAATAGGTTCAGAGACAAGTCATTTACAACAAGAAATATCTTTAAAAAAGATATAGGGCGTTGATTGTGGTTTGAGTTTGTGAAAGGTAAAGAGTTAAAAAAATGAGACCAAGGATAGCGAATGTCTTTTTTTGTGCAGTTCTTAGCTGGATCACACGCAATACGGGATGTTACGCGGAGTTTTCGCGGCTTATTTTACATAATTACATATTGCTGGTCATAAACCTATAAATACAAAACAGAAAACCAAATGAAGAATGAAGTGAAATTTAAACATATGAGTCAACCGGCCACACGCGAAGTATCCGTACATATTTTAAATATTTATACGCGCGTTCTTCGAACAAACCTGTTTTAGTGGTTTGTCGGGCATTGCTTTTTGATTCGATTATTAACAGTATCGTGATTCATCGCGCTCATGCTTAAAAAATTAGGCAATATGGTGGAATAATTCTTGTTAAATTAATTAAAAATAATATTTATCATGGTATTGTTGAAAACACGTAAAGACTCTATTATTGACATACCATAATTATATCGCTGAATATCTTCATTTAACATCTTTTGTGGTCTAAAGAAAATCTCAGTTCACCTAGTTCACAAATAGGGTCTATATTATATAACAAACTGGCCACGAACTCAGGTCAGCACATAAGCGTCTTCGGACGCAGCGATGACCTGTAAATAAATCCTGATAACTCACGGGTTGAAATGCAATGCATTAAAGTGAGGCCACGCTTCCACTGCTTTTTATACTTTTACATGTTAACATGTTGATAGGAATATGAAAGTCAGTACTAAAATGAGAACATAGCCTTTAAGTAAAAACGCTGTTGCCTCTGAAAATAAAAGGTGGACGCACAAACTGTATTGATGTCGAGATTGAGTGTAAAATTGTTCTATTTATTAAGCCTTTTCATTAGAGATAAAATTGTTTCATGCTGAACACGCAGTAAAACAGTGTTACAAAGACGCGGTCATGTTTCCAATGTTCTGATGGTATGCTCATATCAGCCTATGGGATAACTGAAGTGTATTCATTCTGAACTAGCCGCGGGAAATTTCATTTGAATTTTATTGGACAGTTACAAAGGTCAGGCAAGGTGAAAAGCTGGCGTATACAGCTAACGCCGAAAAAAAATAATTGTGAGACGATAATAAGGCAAAGACTTGATGGTTCATAAATTGCAACATCAAATCCCAACAAGATAATGCTGGCTATCCTGTGTACTTCTTTGCGGAACGAAAATGTACCGCCTTAGTTTTTTATCATTTTTCAGAATTGAACTGTTGCGCGTCCACTGCATGCGTGCATGGAAGATGTGTCAATGACATGACGGGTTAAACATGCGTCTGCGACCCATTGTACACGGGCAGAAACTGCTCCGGTAAATATAATACCTAAAAAGCAGTTATCTCTGTTACGTTTGGTTCAGATTATCAGTTGTATGATGCGAAATTATCACAATGAAGATCCGTCACGTAGCATTACCAAGTAAATACTTTCTTAATATGAAAACATTAAAAGGTAAAAAGAAAACACATATGCACACTAAATTAGTATATAAACATTAAACTTGCAACAACTATTACGTTTACAGTATATACAATACACACATGAATAAATAATGTGTCAATATGTCCATTACAATAATGTCTTCTTCAAAATGCCCATGTGTGCATTAGTGTACTGGTCTATTTACTAAAAGTTTTTATAAACTAGACACAAAATCTTGTATTTACTTATAATGTTATATTACAAGAAAGATTACAAAAGAAGTCCATTGACGATGCAAAAAATATTATTATTTGCGTGTATCTAATTAACTTATTTTCATACATTTATTACACTCAGGACAGAAATATTTAATTTCCATTTAAAAATTATTTTCCAAAACACGGTTCATGATTATATTTTGTTCAACTTATTTTAGGCTTACATAAATTACCTAATATAAACGCTATTTTCATGAATGGTTGAATAAATAATATGACAGATCAAGATAGTGAATAAACATATATCTCTTTACGGAAATAACCGTAAAGTCGGACAATAATGCGAATTATTTTGTAAATGATACTTAACAGACACATGGCTTAAAAACTCTAAATGATCAAAAGTACATCTATAAATAGGTTCGGCGACACGTCATTTGCAAACATTTTTGCTAAACAATACCCAGGCAAATAAATATGGCTAATTAATTGCACTATAAAATCCCAGTCGATTATTATGGCTACCATGTGTACGTTTTATACAACGAAAATGTACCACACTATTTTTTTTAAATTATTTTGCAGAAGTGGACTATTGCGCATCCACTCCATGCTTGCATGGAAGATGTATTAACGGCTCGACGGGTTATAAATGCGTCTGTGAGCTATCGTACACTGGAAAAAACTGCTCCGGTAAATGTTATAACTTAAATGTAATGATTTCTTTTACGTTAGTTTCAGATTATCATTTTCATGATGCAAAATAATTACAATGAGGAACCGTTATGTGGCATTAAGCAGTTCATAACTGCAAAATATGTAAGCATTTAGAGGTAAATACTAAACATGTATTCACAATAAATTAATTTATTATATAAATATAAAATTTGCAACATTTGCGCATTAGTTTGAAGGCTGATTAATGGGAAAAGACATTAAACGCTTAAACGATGATAAAAACGATTAAAATACATGTGTTTTCTCAAGCTTAACCAACTTTCATTTTTTTAATGAAAGAAATATTACATAAGATGCATATTGACGCAAACATATTACACTATTTTCGTATTGCTGTTCGAAATTTTAATAAATTTACAGAAGTGGAATATTGCGCATCCAATCCATGCGACCATGGAAGATGTGTCAAAGGCATGACGGGTTATAGATGTGTCTGCGATCCATTGTACATGGGAAAATGCTCCGGTAAATATAATAATAATACATATATCTTCACAATACATTTATTGAGTTAAAATAGAAATTGCATAAGAATGAAGGCTTTGTTTATAAAGTTGGATCCTAAGCTGAACAAGAAACCATGGTATTTCTGATTATTTTCAGCATACCGTAGTAAATACCAGTACTTCGTTAATTGAATAATGAAGTATTGTGAACGAAATATTTATGTATAAATGACATTAAACCCTTAAAATAAGATATTTACGCTTAACTTATAATATCAAGCTCTCGTGTATGCATACGTTTTTTCAAGAAGCACACACTTTTAAGGTTTTGAGTAAAAGAAATGTTAAATAAGAGGCATGCTTATTTACGCAAAAATATTCTGTTTGAAACATTATTCGCGACTTCGTACACTTAAAAAGGATAAGTATTTCCGCTTTAAACTTAATTTCTATAAAACGGGTTCTGTTTACATAAGATTTAACTAATTTTAGGTTTATGTAAGGCTAACCAAAAGATAAAGCTGTTATCAATAATGGCTGACTAAATGAGTAACTGATCAATACAAATTAATAAAAAAACTTAAGACAATAAAGGTAACAATAAACTAGAAATGGCGCGGCAGAGGCCGACGCGTATCCCCACGCCGAATGTTTGACCTAGGTGTGCCCCAGGGTTGGTAATGGGGCCATGCATAGCTGAGATTGACCGTATTGTCATAAGAGAAGTTCATCATCAATTAGAAGTGAATTGGTGTAGAAATGAAGAAGTTATAGTAAAAGGCAATTTTGGGTGGGTGTGACATATGTGGGCAGGGCGCCCCAGGGTTGGTAATGGGGCCATGCATAGTTGAGATTGACCGTATTGTCATAAGAGAGGTTCAGTATCAATTTGAAGTGAATCGGTGTAGAAATGAAGAAATTATAGTAAAAGGCAATTTTGGGTGGGTGTGGTCTATGTGGGCGGGGCGCCCCAGGGTTGGTAATGGGGCCATGCATAGTTGAGATTGACTGTATTGTCATAAGAGAAGTTCAATATCAATTTGAAGTGAATCGGTGTAGAAATGAAGAAATTATAGTAAAGGCAATTTTGGGTGGGTGTGGTCTATGTGGGCGGGGCCCCAGGGTTGGTTATGGGAACATGCATAGTTGAGATTGACCCTAATGTCATAAGAGAAGTTCAGTATCAATTTGAAGTGAATCCGTGTAGAAATGAAAAAATTATAGTAAATGGAATTTTTTGGTGGGTGTGGCCTATGTGGGCGGGCGCCCCAGGGTTGGGATTGGGGCCATGCATAGTTGAGATTGACCCTAATGTCATAACAAAAGTTCAGTATCAATTTGAAGTGAATCCGTGTAGAAATGAAAAAATTATAGTAAATGGAAATTTTTGGTGGGTGTGGCCTATGTGGGCGGGGCGCCCCAGGGTTGGGAATGGGGCCATGCATGGTTGAGATTGACCGTATTGTCATAGGTGAGGTCCAGTATCAATTTGAAGTGAATCGGTGTAGAAATAAAGAAGTAAATGTAAAATAACCTAAAAAAATGAGTGATAATTTCTGACGCGGCCCCACCCCAACCCCTATAACTTTTGACCCAGGGGTCAGATCAAAATTCCAAATAGTGCAGGGTCGCACATATGCTCATAGCTACCATGTGTGTAAATTTCAAGGTTCTAGTGCTTTTAGTGTAGGAGGAGATAGTGGCCAGGACGGACGGACAGACGGACAGACGGACGGACAGACGGACGGACGGACGGCGGAGATCACCACAATATCCCCACCTTTTTTTCAAAAAGCGTGGGGATAACAATCAAAGACATTTTATTTTATCAAAAGGCATATCGGTTTTCGGATTTGTTATTTTTTAATATTGAAATTTAGAACTCTGAATTGTTGTTAATTCAAAATTCACATGCAATACATATATTTTTTAAGGATTTTTATTTGAAGAATTACACGCAAGATAGAATTTGGATAATTTAAAAGAACATGCATATGCATGATCAAAATTTGATATGATTTTCTTGTCTCTAAAGCATTTTTAAAAAACTTTAACACGGATTGTGTAACTCAATTTTGACTAGTATGGGCATTGATACAATGAGAGAACGGGGTTTTAATGCATGTACCAGCGGCTTTACACAGGACAACTTGCTCTGTTAAAACTGACATTGTTTTAAGACTACCAGAAGGTCATCATAGTTTCTCTCACGTGTGAAGCAAATATAATGAAAAGTTAAATGAAGTGTGTATCCTTCTTCAACCCAACGATTGTAGAGCATGAGCAAATAAATGAAGTGGGTGGCATTCATTAACCCAACGATTGTAGAGATTGAGCATATAAATAAAGTGGGTGTCCTTCTTCAACCGAACGATTGTAAAGCATGAGCATTCGACATTATAAGGCTACCATAAGCCTCAAGATTGGAAGCCCCAAGCAAGTAAGCGAGCTGTCCCGCCACTGTCTGAATGCCGTACTGGGTGCGTAAAGGCTCATTGTACTGCAGTTAATTACAAGAGGACTGCGATTAATGCTCCAAGAAACAAAATTCATGCCCTTACTCTGGGCACAATGAATGTAAGATCAATGTCTCCAGGATTAACGGATGAAATGAAGGCTATCAGTGATACCGATAAACCTCAGTTATCTAGGGTGAACTTGTGAGACTCCACGTCAACATTGCGACATTGAAGACGACGCGGCTTGTTGATTCTTAAACCCTTAGAGAAAATCATTCTACATTCTCCTGGCAAGGAAATGGTGTGGAGGACACCAGAGAGTATGGCGTTGGTTTCGCTGTCTGGAATATTCGTATGTGGATAATAAAACAATGTCAACAAGGAATTGAAAGACTGTTATCATTCAGCCTAAGCACCAACTCTCGGCCAGTCAACCTGATCAGTGTCTATACACCAACACTCAGCGCAACTGAGGCTTCCAAGGACGAGTTCTACAGCTAGCTATTCTCGTTTATCAACAGTATCCCAACAGAAAAACACCTAGCACTGATGGGTGACGTTAATGCCAAAGTGGACGCGGACCACAAATGTTGGTCCCAATGTCTTGGAAAATTCGGCATTGGACAGGTCAATGAAAATGGACAACGGCCCTTGTAGTTGTGCTCATACTATGGCGTCAGCATTACCAGCACCTTCTTCCGGACCAAATCACAGCATAAAGTTTCAATGGAGCCACCCTCCATCCAAACACTGGTACTAGCCCGACCTGATCATTACAAGGCAATATGCATTGAAATACGTCCTCCTTACACACATCTTTCAGAGCGTTGACTGCAACACCAATCACTCGCCGGTTTGCTGCATGATGGGGCTTCAGCCGAAGATGGTTCACCACCCTAGGTCTTAGGGTAAATCTCGTTTAGATGTGAGCAAGACCGCCTTCTCCGACAAGGTGTTGCAGATCAACCAGGCACTGTCGGAGGTGTTCCACCGGGAACCTCCTCATGGCAAAGAGCGAATGGATCACACCAGAGACACAGTACACAACAACAGTGCCAGGAAAGTCTTTGGAAAGAGTCAAACCAAAAACAGACACTGGTTTGACGCATATTCATCCACACTCATCCCAGCCGTAGAATAACGCCGAAGAACCCACATCGAGTACAAGACAGTGAAACCTGCAAGCGTACAAATCTGCAAAGATGTACAATGCTGAGAATAACAAGGGTTGCGCAAATGACTAATGGCTTCAGCTCTGCCAGAGCATCAGCTATCAACACAATAGGGACATTTGTGACGGTATCAAAAATGTCATGAACTCCTCATACAAATCACAGCTCTGCTGAAGTCTGTTACTACCGAGACATTCCAAGACAAGGTCAAGAAGATTGAGCACTGGATGGAAGGCTTCTCTGAATTATGCGCAATGCAGAACCGCGTCACAAAAGGTGCCCTTTCTGCAATCGAAATTTTCCCTCTCAGAGTGGAACTGGACGTAAAATCCACTGTGTCAAAACTTAAAAAGG